>NW_028083487.1:0-1043 GCF_014824575.4 Sturnira hondurensis | reverse complement strand
TGCTTTTAGTCTCTATGTCATTTAGTTCTGCTCTGATCTTGGTTATTTCCTCCTTCTACAGCTCTGGGCTGTCTTTGTTGTTGTTCCTCGAGTTCTTGCAGGCGTCGGGTTAGGTTGTTTGTTTGAAATGTTTCTATCCTCTTTAGGTGAGACTGTATTGCTATGAACTTCCCTCTCAGGACCGCCTTCACTGTGTCCCATAAGTTTTGGGTTGTGGTGAGTTCATTTTCATTAGTTTCAATAAGTTTTTTGATTTCCTCCCTAATTTCAATCTTGACGCATTCATTGTTTAATAGCATACCATTCAATCTCCATGCTTTAGGGTGTTTTGTTTTTTTTCCTGTGGGATTGGTTTCCAATTTCAGTCCCTTGTGATCAGAGAAGATGCTTGGTATGATTTCTATTTTCCTGAAGTTGTTGAGACTGGTTTGGTGTCCTATCATGTGATCTATCTTTGAAAATGTTCCATGTGCACTGGAAAACAATGTGTATTTAGCTTCTTTGGGATGGATGGCTCTATATATATCAATTAGGTCCATTTCGTCTAGGGTGTCATTTAATGCTGCAATATCTTTGTTGATATTTTGTTTGGAAGATTTGTCCATTTTAGACAGTGGGGTGTTAAAATCCCCTACTATACTTGTGTTGCTGTCAATATCGTTCTTGAGGTTCTCTAGGATTTTCTTTCTATATTTGGGTGCTCCTGTGTTGGATGCATATATATTTACGATGTTAATATCTTCTTGGTTGATTCTTCCCTTGAGTATTATGAAGTGACCTTCTGGGTTTCTCTTTATGGTCCTTTTTTTGAGGTCTATTTTGTCTGATATGTGGATTGCTACCCTGGCATTTCTTTCTTGTCCATTTTCTTGGAAAATTTGTTTCCATCCTTTCACTTTTAGTCTGTGGTGGTCTTTTGACCTGAGGTGGGTCTCTTGTAGGCAGCATATGTGTGGGTCATGCTTTCTTATCCATTCAGCTATTCTATGTTGTTTAATTGGTGCATTTAATCCATTTACATTTAAGGTTATTATTGAAAGGTA
>NW_028083486.1:0-2545 GCF_014824575.4 Sturnira hondurensis | reverse complement strand
CTGTACCCCAACATTTGAAAGTATATAAATTAAAGCGTCAACACAGGTTATCTTATGATGGTGGGATAATAGGCGCCTTATTTTCCTCTTTTACATATTCATCTATATTTGTATTAATCACCATGTAATATTTAACTTATAAACAATTTAAGTGTTTTTAACATTTTGCACTTGCTGAACTAAATATGCTGCTAGTGTGTTCCAGACTTTCCCCGCCCCATCCCCCCGAATTTATTTGCCTTTTTGGAGATGCCAGAGGGCTAATGTTTTCTATCTGAAGAAGAGGGAGAGAGTTTTGTCAGGACTGTATTCTTTTTTTTTTTTAAATATTTTATTTATTTATCTTCAGAGAGGAAGGAGAGGGGGAGAGAAATATCAATGTATGGTTGCCTTTCATGTGTCCCCTGCTGGGAGTTGGCCTGCAAGGAACCAGCCTGCAACCCAGGCATGTGCCCTGGCTGGGAATCGAACCTCGATGCTCTGGTTCTCAGGCCCAAGCTCAATCCACTGAGCTACACCAGCCAGGGCTAGGACTGTATTCTTCATAACTCACTCAGGTCCGACACTAGTAACACAGCTCACACTGACTTACGCCAAAAGTATTGCTTCAAAACTGAACATCAACAGGGTAAAACTGGCTTCTTTCCTGGTTGGATTCCGGTCTCAATCCATTTCCATCTTTTAGTTCTGTTCCCTCTTGGGTGTTTATTTTAGGCAGGTTTTCTGGCGGACAGCCCAAGGCTCACCCCAAAGTCTCTTTTGCCTTGTTCGCTGATAGACTTCACAGGTGTCCTGATGAGGACATGGACACCTTTGGGGAGCCGCTGTTTTGAAACCCCAGCCCCTGTGTTCAGGGCCTGCCCCTCACAGGCCCGGTTCCTTTCACTTCGGCCCTGCCTGTTCCCAGCTCCCTCCCCTCTCCTTCGTGGCCCTGTGACCACTTCATTGTGACAATGACATTGTTTATTACTTTAGGTAAAAGGGGAGTATTCCCGCCAGATGAAAGTGTTCATTGCCTTAGTTACTGTGGAGTGCCTTACCGTGCAAAGGGCTCCAGACCTTTGGTGGATGCTTCGGTCTGTTCCTTTTATTTAGGTATGACACTTTCATTGCCTTGACCCCCTGTCCCACCCACCCAGTGAGGCACTGAGGTCCTGCCCAGCCCTAAAATGTCATGGTTCTGTGACAGCAAAGGAGTAGCTCATCTCTCTGGGAATCCTGCATACTTTTGACTTATAAAAATGTTACAGGGAGCTTGACTGTTTCCCACCTTTTTTTCAGTAATTGCCCTGGGGTTAAAAGTTTGAAAATTGCTTTAAAATTATCCCAGGGGTCTCAATGCCTGAAGAAATATCTATCTACTTGAGTTGTATATTCATATTCATGCTCAACAGTAATTGTCTTAATATATGAAAATGTCATTCACTCAAAGCTGTCATTTACCGACTAAATTCTACTTGTAATTCTTGATGTTCTTCATTATATTTGGAAACATAAGAATTTTGTCCTCAGTAGAACAAGGAGTTCTAGTAATACGTTTTAAATTCTTGCTTTCGTAGGAAAATAGAACTTTTGAAGAAAGCAGCTTATGAACCTGTGTTGGTTTTAAGTTCAGGGCAAGAAATGGCTCCACCTCAGCAGACTGGGTGAATAATTCCAGGATATTTTTCTGCCTGGATCCTCTCAGAGTGGATCAGAGTTCTCAGATAACCAGCTTGTTTGCCGTCACACTAATGTTACTTTTCGTTGAACTCAGGAAGAAAATAAATGACAGTGAATTCAATATAATTTACAGTAAAACACAGGCTACTATGGGTGCAACATAAAGTACAACCTGAAACAGGAATAGCATGCAGATTCACCCAGAACTGAGAGGAAATGATGGAATCTGATCTGGGTTAAGTAGTCCTAAAATCTTCCAAAATGGTTTTACCTTTCATATGTCCAAAACCCAGAATTAGAACCAGAACTAGAATGTGGGATTCTCTAGGGACCGAAAAATGTTTCTCTACTTCTGACCTCCTGCCTTGCTGCTCTGTTGCTAAATGTAGAGCAGTGAAGAGTAAGAATAGAAATCCGGGTTCAACTTCAGCAGTGTTGCTAAGTTTGTTGAGAACACAACAGCGATTTTAAAAATCAGGGTCAAGGGAAAGACCTTTGACACAGGCGTACTTCCTGCATTTCCATTGCCATTACTGAGCCTCTGGCCCTGGATTTTGGCCAGGCATGGCTGGAGGTTTAATGTAGAGGCAGCGGGCTGTGTTCATTTCGGTACCCAAGTGGTGTGAGAGGTCAGCAGGCTTTGCTAACAGTCCACAGGAAATGACTCGGGTAGTTTCCCAAACTACTAACTCTCATGAATTCCACTGGGTTTACTTAGCAAGAATTGTCTTTTTGACAGGAAAGCTTGTATGGCCTCGGCCTGGCTGCTATTTACTGAAATAGTGGCACCAGTTTTCTCAGGGCAGTGAAACACTGCTCTATCGTCAGGCCTGATACAGTTTTAAGTATGTCTAATATGCAGAAATGTGTATGCAAAAAAGGT
>NW_028083485.1:0-788 GCF_014824575.4 Sturnira hondurensis | reverse complement strand
TCCTATTTTCCAAAGTGACAAAATATTATAACAGGCAAGAGAACAGCATTACTGGGATGTGAGCTGCTGCCTCGATGCGGCTCACATCCCCCGAAGGCCATGGGATGAGGCTCTGGGAAACAGGGGAGAAAATAAACAGGTAGAGTGGACTACCTATGGGATGACAACAACATCTAATTAGCGACTGTGCACTGGGACCAAACGACCAGTCATTGGAACAGGTTTATCAGCAAGTCTCAGGAAACAGCAGCCTTCCATCAATCTGCCCAGGAGCGGCAAGCATGAATCTGGCACAGAACCAGGATCATATAGTAAAACATGCAAGACCAGAAAATGATCTAATCTCAAATACTTCTTTTTGAATAAACAACTTTTACTTTTTACTGCTTCATTAATATGGAGTACTGGGAAATTCGTGTAACTAAAAAAGTTCTCATTGGAAAAGGAAACTGGGCAAAGAAAAAGCATGAGCAGTACAAATCACAACCGAGTAATGGGTGGTTACTGAGGGCTGGGGTTTGAGACTCACTCAGGCTATTACTGAGCTTACGCTCCTTGAGCTAAAACACACAATCTCGGTGGTGACAGGCTTTCCAGTGTGGCTTTTCATGCTTCCAGTGCACCTGCTCTTCTTCAGTGGCCTAGCCCCTTCTCCCCAAATTGAAGACAGGACATCCCCTACTTGCTGAGAACCTGCCTGGAGGTTTTCCTCCAGAGTCCAGGAAGCGCCACAGCCGTGTGGTCTCAGAATCTCAGGTGGGGGTCAGGGGTCAGCATTATTAAATCCG
>NW_028083484.1:0-1040 GCF_014824575.4 Sturnira hondurensis | reverse complement strand
AGGGAAAACATTTGATAAGGTACAGCTTCCACTTATCATAAAAACACTCAGCGAAGTCAGAGTAGAAGGAGCATTCCTCAACATAATAAAGGCCATAAACAAGAAACCTACAGCCAACATCATACTCAATGGGCAAAAACTAAAAGCTTTCCCACTAAGACCAGGAATAAGACAAGGTTGTCCACTTTCACCACTTCTATTCAACATAATATTGGAAGTCCTAGCCACAGCAATCAGACAAGAAAAAAGAATAAAAGGCATCTAAATTGGAAAGGAGGAAGCAAAACTGTCATTGTTTGCAGATGACATAATAGTGTACATAGAAAATCCTATAGATTCTACCAAAAAACTACTCAACCTAATAAGGGAATTTAGGCAAAGGAGTAGGATACAAAGTCAATACTCAGAAATCAAAGGCATTTTTGTACACTAACAATGAAATATCAAAAACAGAAATCAGGAAAAAAATCCCATTTGTTATTGCAACAAGAAAAAGAAAATACCTAGGAATAAACCTAACCAAGGAGGTAAAAGATCTGTACTCAGAAAACTACAAAACTCCGAAGAAAGAAATTAAGGAAGACACGAACAAATGGAAGACTGTACCACATTCGTGGATTGAAAGAATTAACATCATCAAGATGTCCATGCTGTCCAAAACAATTTTTAGATTCAATCCAATCTCTATTAATGTACCAATGACATATTTCACGGATATAGAACTAACACTTCAAAAATTTATGTGGAACTATAAATAACCCTGAATATCTGCAGCAATTTTGAGAAAGAAGAAAAAGTAGGGGGGATCACAATACCTGATATTAAACTATATTTCAAGGCCACTGTAACCAAAACAGCCTGGTGCTGGCATAAGAACAGACACATAGACCCACAGAACAGAATAGAGAGCCCAGAAATAAACCCAAGTCTCTATGGCCAATTGATATTTGACAAAGGGGACAGAAGCATAAAATGGAGTAAAAATAGCCTCTTCAACAAGGTACATGCAAAATAAGGAAACTTGATCACCAACTTACACC
>NW_028083483.1:0-745 GCF_014824575.4 Sturnira hondurensis | reverse complement strand
GGTTCTGGAGGCTGGAAGCTCATGCCTGGGTGTAGGTGAGCTGGGGCCAAACTGAAACGGTCTGCACACAGCCGTTAGGGTACGCAGTTTTCAGAGGGGATTCAGAGTCCATCCATTGCTCTTAGAGAAAGCTGTTACACAGACAGTTTAGAAACTACTTTTCTGGAGTAAGTGAGATAGTAGACCTAAATGATGTCTTTCTCCAATCTTTGCTGTGTCTTAAATTTAACTTTCTACACATTCAGAGGATGAGCAACCGCGTTAAAGAAAAAGAGAGTCGGTGCCATTTAGAGGCCCGAACAGAGCCTGTGCTAGGCCCATGGCTTTGGTTTTGATCTGGTTGACGCTGCCGTGTATGAGGCTTCAGAGATGACCTTAGCTTTATAAAATCAGCTGTTATACTTTCGTTCATGTGGGGGGTGGCGGGGGTGACTGTGGGAGGGGGGGAGGGGGGGAGGCGGCCTTGCGTCACTGTCTCAGGACACCAGTGGGATCCTGATCTGCAGAAGACTGGATTCTGTACTGCTGAATCCAAGGGCTCTCGGAGACGTCCTGCCCCCGAGTTGGCAGCATGAACCTGGCAGTCACCTCACGATTTGTTTCACAGGACCACTCTCAAAGATACAGACGTCTTACCTCTGGACTGACCACTTTTTTTCCCTAATTTGTCTCCTATTGATACAACTTTCATCTCATGTAAGCATGACTCAGTACTAAAGGGGCCCTTTGAATTAGTGGCAGCCCC
>NW_028083482.1:0-540 GCF_014824575.4 Sturnira hondurensis | reverse complement strand
GGCTACTGAGGTTAAGCACATTTTTATATACAAAGGGGAACCCAGCCCCCCTGGAGTTATCTTCTGGAGGATGGGCCCCTTGTAGTACAGATGTTCCTTGCTAGGTGAGTATTCTAGGAACCCATCTGTATCATCATACTGACTAGTGTTGTTGTGAGAGGCTGCGTTTGGCCGCAGGGAATTTTTTTAAGACTTAGTGTGTTTGCCCATTTCATGATGAGTGATTTATGAGTGCACCTGCCCATACCACAATGAGTATTCAGCAATTTTTGACCAAAAATGGACTGACCCCCATGTCCCAGCCCCCTATTCACCTGATCTTGCCCTAAATGATTTTTCTTTTGTTTCCCTGGATGAAACAATCCTCAAAGGGAAACATTTTGCCCATGTGGAAGAGGTGAAACAAAAATGGGCAGAAGCACTAAAAGGCATCAAAACCAAAGAGTCCAAAAGCTGTTTGAGCAGTGGGTACACGTATTGTGTCATATGGAGAGTACTTTGAAGGTGACTGTATAAACATGTAAGAATAAAAATGCTATT
>NW_028083481.1:0-626 GCF_014824575.4 Sturnira hondurensis | reverse complement strand
GGACATATGGGAGAAAGATAGCATGCCCCTTCCAAACCACAGGAGTGGCACCCTTAGACAGATGTGACCAGCTTGTAAAGGGGACACCCACTTCATGGGGAATAAGGAGGATGTTTTATTGTCAAGACAACAGAGCTCCCAGAGATCCAGAAGTTTCAGCAGCACAATGAATATAATGAGGGAATTCAGAAAAAAAAATTATAAAAAAATCTCACAAAATAAAAGAAACAGTAATATGTGATTTAAATGATGGGGAATTTTAGATTGCATTTTTGAGAACTTGATGCGATATAAGAAATCTCAAGAAGGACAGTTAAATAATCTCAAAAGTAAAGTCAATGGACAACAGAAGTACTTCACCAAAGAGACTGAAACCATAAAAAGGAGCCAGACAGAAATTCTGGAGCTGAAGAACTCAATAAAAGTGGTGAAGAGTGAGTTAGCAGGCTTAGAAAGTAGAGCAGACCAGATGGATGAAAGAATTAGTGACAACTTAGAAGACAGAAATTTAGAAGTAATTCAGGTGGAACCACAGAGAGAACTGGGAGTCAAAAAAGTAAGTGAAAGAACTCTGTGAGAACTCTCTCCCTCTAATCAAATGAGCAAAATAAGAATAGTGGATACAC
>NW_028083480.1:0-520 GCF_014824575.4 Sturnira hondurensis | reverse complement strand
CTGTATATTAAAGAACTAGGATGCCCTGACAATGAAAACTCTTTAACATTATTTACTCCAAAATTGCCCAGGTTAAGAGTCCATAGGACTCTTACTCAAAGACAAATATAAATATTCTTTGGATTGAGTATCTTCTGAAATACTTTGTGAAACACCCAGGATCATCAAATAAACTTTAGGTCGTGTTTTATTATTTTATAGTTGGACCTAGGCATATGTGCAGCAAGAAATAAAATGAAATATTAAGTATTTGATTCAGAATTTGAGAATACTAGGTGTTAAGTACTCTCACTTCCTAAAGAAATGTGCTCAATTGCTACACAAGTCAGCATGAGGACCAAAGACCACCCTACTGCTCCCCTTAGCCAATTTGTAGAAAAGGTAGGAAAATATTGTAACAGTGAAGAATTGTAACAGCAGGTACTTGTGACTCACCCCGCCATTCTTCTGACTTTGTTTCTGTAAGTGAGGATTCTTACTAGTGTGTAGCCTGGAGATAAACAGCAGGTTTACATAAGAA
>NW_028083479.1:0-792 GCF_014824575.4 Sturnira hondurensis | reverse complement strand
GAATATCCCTGAGGATCCTCCACAGTGTGGGCCACCCCGAAATCCCCATCTACAACAAATCATGTCTATTTACTTTTCCTGATTCCATTAGTGGATATTCATCTGGGATTCTAGATATTCAATACCATTATTTACACCTCACAATGTCTCCCATCCAAGTACTAACCAGGCCCGACCCTGCTTAGCTTCCGAGATCAGACAAGATCGGGCGCGTTCAGGATGGTATGGCCGTAGACAATGTCAATGAAGATACAGGACATACTCCCCTCAGCTTAGTGGTGGCAGCTTCTTTGAACTTCATTTTGTCTTCTGTATAATTTCTTTCAATGTCCCCACATGAGGCTGAGCTAGAGTTTATGCAAGGGGTCCCTTAAGTAAGATTTAAATGGGAAGAAGAGGTGGAAAGAATTATCATATTTTGCCATGTACGATGCACAATTTTTTGCTCAAATTTTTGAGGGAAAGAAAAGGTATGCTTTATGCATGGGTAGTACTGATTCTGTATCTATATAAATGTTTTAAATTCTTTCATTTAAATGTATGAATAGCCCTGACTGGTGTGGCTCAGTGGATTGAGTGTGGGCCTGCAAACCACACGATCACAGTTCAATTCCCAGTCAAAGCACTTGCCTGGGTTGCAGGCTAGTTCCCAGTAGGGGACTCACGAGAGGCAACCATACATTGATATTTCTCTCCTTCTCTCCTTCCCTTCCCCTCTAAAGATAAATAAATAAAATTAAAAAAAATAAAAATAAATTATGAATAAAAGTGTAACTCTAGAAAGCAATAATA
>NW_028083478.1:0-1406 GCF_014824575.4 Sturnira hondurensis | reverse complement strand
CCCCAAGGTCTAATGAGCCACCCAATAGGCTTGGTGTGCAGGCGTGTGCCCTCGCTGCGAGTCTAGTGGGAACTGGACCTCTCTTCTGGGTACAGGCAGTGGCAAAGACGGAGGATTGGTTTCCCTAGCCTCCCTTTATTCCCTTCCTCACGCTGCAGTTGTGTCTGAAGCAGTGGCATGCACCTGCATTCCCAGCTACTCAGGAGGCTGAGGCAGGAGGATTGCTTGAGCCCAGGAGTTCTGGGCTGTAGTGCGCTATGCCGATAGGGTGTCCTCACTGTTTGGCATCAGTATGGTGACTTCCCCAGAGCAGAAGGCCACAAGGCTCCCTAAGGAGGGGTGAACTGGCCCAGGTTGGAAACAGAGCAGGTCAAAATTTCAATTAAAAAAGTAAATGTATTTGCCCGCAGGAAAAAAATTGTTTCTGAAAGTTGTGAATGTGTTCATAAATTTGTCAATCTAAAGCATGCTATAAGTGGGATGGGAGGGGTGTGACATGTTAAAGAAATATTAAGAATCCTCCTCGATAATGCCAGAGCCATGACCTTTATTGTAAAAATGAAATATAGGTATATTGTCTCCTAGAGAGAAGTAGCCCTTCTCCATGGAAGACAAAGTACCATTTAAAAAAAATAAAGATTTCATCTCTTTATGTTTAGAGGGGAAGGGAAGGAGAGAGGGAGAGAAATATCAATGTATGGTTTCGTCTTGTGCATCCCCTGTTGGGAACTGGCCTGCAACCCAGGCATGTGCCCTGACTGGGAATTGAACCTCAATCCTTTGGTTCACAGGCCCATGCTCAATCCACTGAGCTACACCAGCCAGGGCACATTTTTTAACTCACTGTAAACAACGATTGTTTCCTGAGGGAAAAACTGGTTATTCTCCCAAAGGGAATGTTTAGTCAATCGAGTCACAAAAGGTTCTTGGCACACAACCATTTTTTTCTAAAGCATATTCTTCAGAGCACCTCCCCTCACACATATCTTTCCCATTTTACTTGAAAACTCTGCACTTAGGGGCTACCAGGTCCTGAGAACAGGGCAATTAACTTGCTTAAACTCATTGTAGCTTGCAGAAAAAGTAGAGGGTCTGTCTTTCCAAGCGCTTAGCAAAGCATCCCCATTTACAGAAGTTAATCCTCAAGGACTAAGTTCTCAAATAATTTGGCAAACAGATGTCACTCATTATGCTCCTGTTGGAAAATTTGAATACTTTCATATTTCTATTGATGCTTACTCTGGTGCCCTGCATGAATCTTCTTTAAAACTAGAATCTACTAAAAAATTACAATCCCATTGGCTTGAGGCCTTTAGTCATTTAGGAGAGCCTCAGCAAATTAAAACTGAGAGTGGCCCTGGATACCTTGTCCATTCTACTCAGGTTTTTCTTCAGCATTGGAATAT
>NW_028083477.1:0-1325 GCF_014824575.4 Sturnira hondurensis | reverse complement strand
TAAATGTTATCATCTCCCCTCAGCTTCCTGACAGAGGTGACTGGAGTGCTCATAGAGAGCCCTGGCTGCTGTAGTGCAGTGGCTGGAGCATTGGTTATGAACGAAATGATCACCGGTTCGATCCCCAGCCAGGGCACATGCCTCGGTTGCAGGCCAGGTCCCCAGTTAGGCTGCACAAGAGGCAACCACACACTGAAGTGTCTCTCCCTCTCTCTCTTCCTCACCTTCCCCAGACGGCTGCTGCAGGCTCAGCCTCCGCCAGAGGGCGGACGAGAGGCAACTAAAGTGTGCGCTCTCCCTGTCTCCACTTCCCTTCCTGTGGGTCTAATAAAATTAAAATCAGGAAAAGTAAGAAAGCAAACGACGACACAGGGAGCGAGGAGTCTTTATCCTGAAAGGTTTCTTTCTAAGGCTGTGCCAACCCCATCCTGGGGGGTGTCACCTTGGACGCGCAGCTCTGCGCCCCAACCAGAGTCGAAGGGAGGCAGCGCCACTGCCCAGGGTCCTCTGCTCCGGTTCCGGCCCCTGCGGGTGCTGCCCAGTTGAGGGTCGGCCCAGGGTCCTGCCAAGGTGTCAACACATCAGGACTATTAGAAAAAATACATATATACACAGATATTTATAAATCTATGTACAGACTTCTATATTCATATATAAATATAGTACATGTATGTGTATATATAATTTTAATATAACTACATATATAGAGAGAGAAAGAGAGGGGAAAGAAAGCTTTGATATCCTTTTTATTCTGCAATTAGTAGAATGCTCTCCATCCTTGGAAATACCTACTTGAGGCCTACGTGTGGACAGAATCTCTGATCATTTGTGTGCTGACTTTGAAAACAAGCAGCAGTCATGGTCTCTTTTTTCATACGGACTCCACACTCCAGGGACGAAAAGTCCTTCATCAAATAAGCAAAGAGCTTAATGTAGAGAGCACGCCTGTCATGACCAAGGGCTCGTTCCAGCAATGACCGTTGGTTGTGTCTATGAAACCTGATGTAAATGGGGGACCTGGGAAGTTCCCCCAGGAAAATCCGACGTGTGGAGTTGGAGAGGTGACAGTGAATGAGTGGCCTGGGTCCCTGCGGTGGCCCCAAGGGGTGGGGGCGGAGCTGACAGATTATTTCTTTTTCACAGTGGACATGACCTTGGATGTGGACACGGCCCACAAGGACCTCTACATCTCCGAGGACCTGAGGCGAGTCCGCTGTGGGTACAGGCAGCAGAATCGCAGGGTCTGTCCTGAGAGGTTCAGCGCCGCCTTGTGTGTGCTGGGCTCCCCGTGGCTCACGTCTGGCCGGCATTACTGGGAGGTGGAC
>NW_028083476.1:0-1339 GCF_014824575.4 Sturnira hondurensis | reverse complement strand
GTTCCCATGTTCAGGAGCTGGAAACATGGGGTGCAGGTGGTGGGAAAGGGCAATTTCCCATGATGTACCCCATTCCAGGGCCACTTCCCAGTGGCCTCTGGGGGTGCCAGGGCCAGGCATGGACACAACTGACCCTTGGCCCCCTTTTGCAGGGCCTGGTGGTCTCTGCAGAGAAGAGGGAATACTAGCCCCTTCCCCCCTAAGCCCAGCATCCACTTCCCTCCCAAGGAAGCTGGGTTTGTGGGGCCAAAGCTGTGCTGCCTCCCTGGAACCAGGACACCTGAGGTTTCCCAACCCCCCTGGTTGGGCCAGTGGCGGGGTCACGGCCTCATGTCCCTGAGTACTTCGCCACACTGCTCCTTAAAGGTTGTGGCCTGTCCACAACCCCAAGGGTCATGTGCAGGGAAAAGGTCCTGGGAGGGGGCCAGGAAGGGGTGCATCACTCTGCTACTCTCCAAGGGCTAGTGTGCTCCCCCCATAGTGGTCCCTCCTCCCCAGGGGAGCACAAAACCCCCAGTTAAAAAAGGGGATACAGAGAGGATTGACAACTTTCTGACATCACCTGAAACACTGGTTCCATTAGACCATCTAATTCCCATTGGTCCATAAACAGCCCCCGGGGGGCTGTCTGCTCTTGGTAAGAGAGGTCTTCCCGCATTCCGGGGCATTCTCCTGGGACAGGCCATCCCGAGGTCCTGGCTGGAGCTCACACCCTCATGCTGCTCTTCTCATCCTCCTTGGGGTTGGGGTCCTCCTGGACCTTCTTCATCTCCCAGCCCCTGACCCAGGTGTAGGCAGATGAGCCCCCGAGCACCATCAGGTTGCTTGTCCACCAGAGGAAGCTCTTGGTCTCCTCGTAGTACAGCACAGCCAGCACGGTCTGGGCGCAGGCCTTGGCCGTGCCTGACACGTTGTGGGTCAGGGGACTGGTGAACTTGATCTGCAGGCCTGTCACGTAGCCAATGGCAAAACCGAACAGTCCTCCCAGCGTCATCATGCCCCAGAAGTGGGCACTCCCCAGCTGGACAAAGAGGCGGAGGGTCTGCAGCTCACCCAGCAGCAGAAGCAGGGGCAGGAAGAGGACACAGGCAATCACGTTGTTGTAGAAGGTCAGGCGCCAGATGCTGCCGTCAACCACCGGGAGCACTTTCTTGGTGTAGATGGCGTTGAGGGAGACACAGAGGCTGGCTAGCACGCCAAAGAGGGTGCCGGTCCAAGACAGGGTACCCTCAGCCCCTTCTTGGTCCACACCAAGCCAGAAGCCACCTGCAGAGGGGGGGAGGAGACAGGGAGGGAGATGAGGATGGGAGGAAGGAGCACAGAGAATCTTGCTGCCAAA
>NW_028083475.1:0-633 GCF_014824575.4 Sturnira hondurensis | reverse complement strand
AGGTCCTCACTCTGCTAAAACTGCATGGCTCTTCTCTTCAACGGCTACCGCGTCTGCATTTAAATCCCTGTGCCAGTCCTCCTTTGCAGCCCCATTTCCGACTCCTCCCAAAATTGGTTACACCTGCCAGGACTCCCACATCCTCCCACTTTTACTGGGCTGCCACAGTGAGTCTGGGCAGGTGTGGCCCCATGGTGTGGAGCCAATCAACTCCAAGCTCTCACACAGGCGCTGTAACTTGGGGGGCCAGCCCCCAGTTACATCCTGGGTAGAAGTCCTTCTTCTCCCTGGCTCAAAGCATAGCCACAGCTATTTAACATATCTATGAAGCCAGTTAAAGGTTATAGATATGTTAAATGACCATTCCAGAGGTTAGCTGCGAAACTGTTACTATGCAAAACAGTTCTCAATAGCCCTGCTCCATTTGTCCCTTCACCCTGGGGGCTGGGGGCTGAGGACATCTTAATATTTCCTGGGCACCTTGAGCTCTGGACCCCATTCCAAATTCTTTTTTTTGGGAAGGGGTCCCGTTCTGCCTGCTCCCTGTTACAAAGTGATTATGTTTTATATAAAACTCTTTATTTATGTTTATAAATATCTACTCACCACCCCTCATGTGCAGACCCTTTCTTG
>NW_028083474.1:0-643 GCF_014824575.4 Sturnira hondurensis | reverse complement strand
CTGGACACACAGTTCAATGTGGACAGTTGAACTAGTAAATTACCCAGCATGAAATGGGAAAATGCACTGAAAGAGTCATAAAAAAATTCACTGCAGCCTCTGGCAACCACACCAGCTGGTACACTGATAGGGATTGGTTCCTAGAACGCCCACCTAGTGGGAGAAGACTGTACTGCAGGAGGTCTGCCCTACAGAAGATAATTCCTCGTTTTGGGGAGTCTCCCCTCATACCACTTACTTACACTAGACAAGTTATTGAATATTTGTGTGCTCCATCTCCAAATCCATAAAATAATCATGTGTATCTCAAGGAATGCTATTGGGATTAAATAAATTAATACAAGTAAAGTTAGTAGGAGGGTCTGATTGTGGGAGGATGCCTGCACTACATTCACCTACACCACCATCTTGACTGGAAGCCTTGGCATATAATGTTTCATAGTAATCATTATGATTCTTTACATTTCTGTGCTATCATTTGTAATGTCTCTTATTTCACATAAAAACATTTTATACTTTGTTTTTACAAAGAAATCATTATGATTCTTTATACTTCTGTAGTGTAATTTGTAATGTATCCTATTTCACATAAAAAAAACTCTATAATTTTGCTTTTTCATCCCCCAAGACTCACTTTACATTA
>NW_028083473.1:0-542 GCF_014824575.4 Sturnira hondurensis | reverse complement strand
CAGTTTCCAGGCTGACCCTGGCAAGGGCTGGCACAGAACAGAGAGAAGTACTCATTCCATCTGTGGAATCTGGGAGGCTTTCTGGAGATGGGCGGAGGTGGACCTGGGGAATGGAAGGAGATCCACAGGGGCCGGCGGAGGAAGCCACTTGAGCAGAAGTGGAGAATAGGGCATTTGGGAAATGAAGACACACTGGCCACAGTGTGTAGGAGGGAGAGACCAACAGGCCAATCAGTGGGTTTTCTGAATGTCAGACCAGTGATTTTCGACTTAATCTGAAACAGACTTATCTGTGACTTCTGGTACAGTCAGGTACGGCTGGATCCCAGATCCTAGTCCAATTCCTTCACCATATTGATGGGAAAACTGAGGCCCAAAGAGAGAAGTCCATACACCAACAAGGCCAAAGGTTGGCAGCCACCAGGCAAGAGTAAGAGTAACAGCTTCCGGGGGCACTGCCACCTCACCCAACCCCTGCCTGCAGCCTTACGTCCCCCACCTCCCACATGTCACCCCAGGCAGATAGAGTTTCTCTCAGTTTC
>NW_028083472.1:0-2153 GCF_014824575.4 Sturnira hondurensis | reverse complement strand
ATGACAAAAAAAATGCCGTTTGGGGAGGATGAAGAAAAAGAAAGGAGGCAGGGCCAACGATGCTGTAGGAGACTTGGACTCTCTTGTCCTTGTTCGATTTGATCTGAAGACGACGCAGGAACAGAACCTGCAGAGAACAGTCCCCATCAAGTCTGAATTCCCTGACAGGGCTCCCAGAATGAGACCAGAGCTTGCCCTTGGCCATTTCTGTTAGGTCGGAGTCATTCAAAAGACCAGACAGACGCAGTGAGCTAAGTTACAGAGTTTATTAGTGGGGGAAAGTGGAGAAAGTGGGGCCAACCAAAGGAGATTGGGATTCACTCGGTTGTTCTTAGGGCAGGGTTTTTAAGCACAAAACCCCACAAAGGGTAACTGATTGGGGTGTCAGAGTCTGATTGGCTAGAGCTGGTGGCTGGGTGCTGTTTCTGCTGACCATTGTTCTTGGTACATCTACTCAGCCTCAGGTTAAAGCCGCATCCTGTTACACTTCATAGGTCGACCCCAGACTCCAATCTTAGCTGAGCAACTGTTCGTCCTGGGTAGGGTCGGCAGGCAGTTTCCCAGGCAGGCAGTTTCCCGCAGTGCAGTTTCCCCCCTGGTGATTTTCCATTCCTCCTAGGCCTGCCTAGGTCTGTCAATTCCTGACCTATACTTTTGGGAATGGGCCTCAGTCGTTCTCTGGGAAGTAGATGGGAGGGATAGTGCCATCTCTCCTTTGCTTCTTGAGACCAAGGGGGGCATTGGGGAACATCAGTAGTCCATCTGGTGCTCAGAGAGAGCTTCCTAAAAGGACAACAGTAGAGAGAGACCACAGCACAAGCCTAACTGTCCAGTAAGCCCAGTGACTCCCCATGCCAATGCTGACCTGTGGGAGGGGCTTAGGTTTGCTGCATCCTGACCTTCCATTACCAACCACAGCATCTGAGGCATTTGGGGGCCCTTATTAGAAGGCATCACCTGAGCAAAAAGCTGCAAAACCATAGAGAAATAGGCTAGGGCACAGAGGACAATGCCTGTGGTCCACCTGAGAGCCACCACTCAGCGTGATGTTTCTCCTCTGCTCCCCAGAAAGCAGTGTTCCCACCCCCACCATGGCCTCAAGGATTTTGAAACACCTTCCTCAGGAGACGAAGGCTGAGAGGATGATGCTGACATCCTGCGAGGCCTGAAGGTGGAGTGTGCTGTCCCCTTAAATGCAGGACATTGGGCCTTGAATGCACTGCACACACTGCACACTCATGTCTGTACCAGAACTAGGCTTACACATGCTATACGGATGCTTCCCAGAAACACCATTCTTGTCCAACAAAGGGAGTTGGTGAAACTTCAACCCAGGGGTGTGGGACCCAGTGTAATTGTGGAAACTGAAGGACGGTGTCAAAGACATGTGGAAGGGAAAGAGCGTGCTGAGGAAGTCAGACAGGGCTCAGTATCATTTGTAAAGGAAACTGCAGGTGTGCCCATGTGTGTGTTGAATAGAGAGCTCTAACTTGCTGTGTTAATTGGTGTGCCTTCTGGATTATGGAATAATGGGTGGTTTTATTCTCTGTATTTCCCAAACTCACTTTTTCAAAAAAGTAACTGCATATCATCAGGAAAAAAACCCCCAGTTCCCATCAAGTGTGAAAGTCTGCAAAAGATCTTAAAGTGCAACTTTCAAAATGTTACAGTTTTCTCCAGGTGATGAGATTAACAATCTCTTACTGTAAAAAAATATTTTTTAAGAAAGCTTTCTTTAGTAACTTTTAAGAGGTCTGATATTTGAAGACAGCATCTATGGGTAACATACCTCCCCAAGGGCAGCTCTCAGAGGCTGGGTCAAGAACTTTCCGGGACAGTTAGGACCGAGGCCAGACGAGGGGCCAGACCAGCAACAGACAGGGAAGGGTATGGATGTCAAGACAAATCTGCCAAATTTCAGAAAGGCTTGCCTGGCCCCAGCTTGGAAGGCAGTGAGCTGGTCTGTGGTCGTGGCCGACCATTCTGGTGAGTAACCCCCTCAACAGCCCAGCTGTGGTCCCCAAGCCAGCCCACTGCCCCCTTACCCTGGGGGGCAATCAGAGCATACCAGGTGGGACTGGCCACAGCTGCGGTGATGACTATAGTCAGAGTCAAATGTGTGATGAAAGCAATTGGCCATTGTGTCCTGTTGC
>NW_028083471.1:0-888 GCF_014824575.4 Sturnira hondurensis | reverse complement strand
AAGAACAGCGCTCTGGCAAAAGCTGAAGGCTGGACTGGAAGAACCGCTCCTGCTGACCCCTCAGCAACCACAACCGCTCTCCCTCACATTCCCTCACCTTCTACTCCACCTCAGAGAACTGATGTCTCCGTGACCAGGAAGTAATTGTTGAGTGAAACCAAGGAACCTGCACCAGTGTTTTGAGTTTGGTTACACAGTCAGCGTGAACTGGCTGGCAGCCCTTATGTAAATAAGTAAATAAAGTTTAACGAAGATGATACAGAAATAAAGCTGTATATAAAGAAAGTTGATGTTTGTATCCTTATAAATCAAGGAATTAGGATAATACCAATAAAAATAAAATAATCTCAGTACAGAATAACTTTCCTTTCATTTTGCCAGTCTTCTTGGTTTTTCTGCCTGTTCGTCTCCCTTTGTCTGTCTGTCCGAATTTTCAATTAAAGTTTATGTGAATCCTAAAAAAACATATACAACAAAAAACGGTTACATTTTAAAGGTCAGAGCCCTGACTGCTGTGGCTTAGTGGGGTGGGTGTGGTCCTGCAAACTGAGAGGTTTGATTCTTGACTAGGGCCCAAGCCTGGGTTGCAGGCCTGGTTAGGAGTCAGTTAGAGGTAATAGATCAGTGTTTCTCTCCCTCTCTTTCTCCTCCCCTTCTTCTCTCTCTCTAAAAAATAAATATATAAAACCTTAAAAAGGAAGAATGTAAAATAACATATTTTCAAAGTTCCGTTGCTTTCTAGTAAAATAAAATCACCTTAAATATTGACATTCCTACAATATTGGCCTTTTCCAACATTTGTAAAGGCTTTACTTTCTTGAACACAAATATATCATATGCACATCCTTTCAGAGTCACTTTCTTTTACGTGTCTTTTATTTTATCATT
>NW_028083470.1:0-1133 GCF_014824575.4 Sturnira hondurensis | reverse complement strand
AATCTGGGGGCGGGGCATCCTCAGGTGACCTGAGCTCTGTCACCAGAGCTGGAGTAGAGACAGATAAAGACCATGGAGTCTCACAGAGTCTTTGTGCCTACTGGGTCGGGGGGTAGGGGGACAGCAGAAGTCAAAATGGTAGGTTGGCTTCCAGATGGAGTTGCTTTGGCTGCACAGCCAGGAGTCTATACTTAAAAGACCCCCGGGTAACAGTGGGGCTCTTCACAGGGACTCAATCCTGGTGGAATAGAAGCCTAATAGTTTATTTTGGACATTGGATGAATGAGAGGCTGTGCTTTTCTGGTTCTGCAGAGAGTATTTTACATAAATAAGTGCCTGATAAACATAATTAATATTTTCATATTTTTTTCCTTTGCACAGATGACATGAACATAGAACTCGTGGCCATGGTTTGCCTGTGAAAGTCTGACTGTCTTTTCAGGAGCCTTGCACTACACAGCATGTCTACCTTGTACTTTCATCCTCCCAGGAGAGAAGGGAGTATGTTTTCATTCCTCTGTGTGTTTTCATAAACCTTTAATCTTGTAAAAATTTTGCACTTACAGACAAAATGTTAGTAAATAAAACTTTTCCTTAACTATCACCCATACTTTTTCTATCATTACACTCTTGAAAAACTAGTGTTGTTTTTACAAACTGAGATGCTAACATTGGTAAGACAATATTATCTAAAGTGCAGGATGGATTTAAATTTTATAAAATTCCCAATATATATTTTTATTTTTAAAAAATATCCATTTATTTATTTATGTTTAGAGAGAGGGGAAGGAAAGGAGAAAGAGTGGGAGAGAAACATCAGTGTGTGGTTGCCTCTCATGTGTCCCCTACTGGGGACCTGGCCTGCAACCCAGGCATGCACCCCGAGTGGGAATCGAACCTCGATCGTATGGTTCGCAGGCCCGTGGTCAATCCACGGAGCTACACCAGCCAGGGCTAAGCTTTTTCCTTTACAATTTATTTTGTGTTGATCTGAAATAAAGTTTTTCTAAGAATTTTTTTAACAAAGGTAAGAAGAGTAAATAAAAAGACAATTTCCTACTCTGCTTCTCCCCTCACAGCTGAGTTCCCGGCACCCAAGGAAACCTGGTGTGGAGACCCTGCCTGCAGCCCCT
>NW_028083469.1:0-1205 GCF_014824575.4 Sturnira hondurensis | reverse complement strand
AGAGAGAGACAGAGGGGAACACAGGTACACAAATGGCAATGAATAAGTACCTTTCAAAAATGACGGTAAAGGTAAGTGGATTAAATGCACCAATTAAAAGACATAGAATAACTGAATGGATAAGAAACCATGACCCACACATATCCTGCCTACAAGAGACCCACCTCAAGTCAAAAGACCACCACAGACTAAAAGTAAAAGGATGGAAACAAATGTCCCAAGCAAATGGACAAGAAAAAAAAAGCCGGGGTAGCAATTCTAATATCAGACAAAATAGACTTCAAAAAAAGGGCCATAAAGAGATATCCAGAAGGTCACTTCATAATACTCAAGGGAAGAATCCACCAAGAACACATTAACATCATAAATATATATGCACCCAACACAGAAGCACCCAAATATATAAAGAAAACCCTAGAGAACCTCAAGAAAGATATTGACAGCAACACAATTATAGTAGGGGATTTTAACACCCCACTGTCAAAAATGACAAATCTTCCAAACAAAATATCAATAAAGATATAGCAGCATTAAATGACACTATAGATGAAATGGACCTAATTGATATATATATACAGCCCTCCATCCCAAAGAAGCTAAATACACATTCTTTTCAAATGCACATGGAACATTTTCAAAGATAGATCACATGATAGGACACAAAACGAGTCTCAACAAATTCAGGAAAATAGAAATTTTACCAAACATTTTCTCTGATCACAAGGGACTGATATTGGAAACCAACCCCACAGGAAAAAACCCCAAACACCCAAAATCATGGAGACTGAATGGTAGGCTATTAAACAATGAATGGGTATTCATTCATTGTTCATTCAAACAATTCAATGGGTATTCATTGAATTGTTCATTCAAACAATTTCAATCCAGCAAGATTGAAATTAAGGAAGAAATCAAAAAGTTTCTGGGAACAAATGAAAATGAACTCACAATAACCCAAAACTTATGGGACACAGGGAAGGCAGTCCTGAGAGGGAAGTTCATAGCGATACAGGCCTAGCTAAAAAAAGGTAGAAACATTTCAAACAAACATCCTAACCCTATGTCTGCAAGAACTGCAAAAACAACAACAAAGACAGCCCAGAGCAAGTAGAAGGAAGGAAATAACCAAGATCAAAGCATAATTAAATGACATAGAGACTAAAAACACAATTCTAGGGATCAATGAATCCAGGAGTTGTTTTTTT
>NW_028083468.1:0-598 GCF_014824575.4 Sturnira hondurensis | reverse complement strand
CTGATAGCTAGCAATATCGAGCATCTTTTCATGTGTCTCTGGATCCTCTGTCTGTCCTCCTTGGAGAAATGTCTGTTCAAGTCCTTGGCCCAGTTTTTTAATCGGGTTGCTTGTCTTCTTTGAGTGGAGTTGTGTGAGTTCTTTGTAGATTTTGGAGATTAAACCTATGTCTGAGGTATCAAGGGCAAATATGTTTTCCCAAGCTGTTGCTTCTCTTTTTATATTGATACTGTTTTCCTTAGCCATGCAGAAGCTTTTAATTTTGATGAGATCCCATTTGTGTATTCTTTCCTTTATATCCCTTGCTCTAGGGGTCGTATCAGTAAAAATATTGCTGCGTGGAATATCTGAGATTTTCCTGCCAATGTTCTCCTCTAGGACTTTAATGGCGTCACGGCTTATATTTAAGTCTTTTATCCACCTTGAACTTATTTTGGTGTAAGGTGTAAGTTGGTGCTCAAGTTTCAACTTCTTTGCATGTAGCTGTCCAGTTCTCCCAACACCATTTGTTGAAAAGGCTGTCTTTACTCCATTTATGTTATTGTCCCCTTTGTCGAATATTAATTGACTATAGAGATTTGGGTTTATTTCTGGGCTC
>NW_028083467.1:0-1209 GCF_014824575.4 Sturnira hondurensis | reverse complement strand
GTGGGATCCCTGCAAAACTTGGAGTTTCTGAATCTTAGATTTCACAACAATGCCAAGTTATTTCAACAGAATAGCTCTCTTGACCTGAGGGAGATGTTTAAAGCTTAAAACAAAAGGAGGTGGGTCCTAAACGTGCAAGTAGACCAGTGGCTCATAGAGGCTCAGAGTGGCCCCCGTGATGGGCTGTGGATCCACCTGACAGGGGCTGTGACTCCCTGAACACCACCCCGTCCTTCTTCTAAGACTCTCTCCTTCCATGGGCTTTGCCTGTTGGTGCCTGTGATGGGGTCATGTTTTTTAAAGCACTGACTACCCTTCCAATGTGTATGTCATTCAGATTGGCAACCAGTGAAAAGCCACTCTGAGGGTGGTGTTGGGGTTTTGGTCAAGATCTTCTACACCTCCTTCACCCCCACATCCCCCTGGGATCCCCTGAACCATTCAATGCTCCAGCTGGGAGAACTGAGGCTGGCAGGACAGTGTTTTGTCACTATCTTTATACATTTAAAACCCTACAGGTGTTTCTAATCATTCAGAGCAATAAAGAGCTCAAATCTACTCTCTACCCAGTGTCTCCCAGCATTACTAAGGGGGTGGGTATCCTGTGATACTGGACACAAACTCATCACTACATGATTCATGTCAGCTGCTGCCAACACAGTGTCTCTGAGACAAGGAAGTAAAGCTCAGCTGGTCCAAGCTTCCCAAACTCTGAATCCAGATGGGCGATCATCCTCATTTGGCCTCACCTACAAATGCAAACAGCCAAGTGTCCTGTGGTGTCCCCCCATCAGGCTTCATTGGGGACATTTGCCATAGTGGGCTCAGCATATCTACAGCCTTCCACACTCTCCTGAGTCTCATGAGAAGCAGACGTGGTCACAGCCAGGGGCAGCTGGGTGGATTTGGGGTCCTGCTCCTGGAGAAGCACCGTGCCCCACCCCCAAGAGGCTGTGTCTGTGATAATGATGTGGGTGAGAGGTGGTGGAAGGAGACAGGACAGAGGAGAGTCAGCAGGAGCTCAGGGAGACACAGGACTGGGACTCAAACCTGTGTCCATGACACTCGGAGACTCGAGAGAGTGAGATCCCTGGGGGAGGCCCAGCTGGCATTCCCTGTGGGTTCATGTGCGGCCACACTGAGAGGGACATTTGAGTCACCAGAGACAGTGGTTTTATACAAGTAGGATCCAAAGCCACACAAATAGCC
>NW_028083466.1:0-2168 GCF_014824575.4 Sturnira hondurensis | reverse complement strand
TTAGTTTCATATTCACTTAGGCTTGCCATTCTATTCAAACATACATGTTACCGTGTACTTGCATTTCTTAGTTAGGTTACACTTTCCTCCTATAAATATACTGTTGGGAAATCTGTGGTATAGTTGATGAGTATGTTTCTTAGAGGATATATTTACACCTTATAGCACACTCATTGGCTGACAAAAATGTTATTCAGCAGCTCTTTTGCTAAGAACCTACACCAAAAGTGAATTTAAAAATTCTTCAACAGGAGTGGTTAAAATAGTATTTATTACCAGAAACACCATGCATTTCAGGTTTGTATTAGAGGAGTACTTTGACAGAACTTTATAAACCCTGCAGACAGAGTTGGCTTAGAATGCACATCTTACAAAGCATGTTCATTTTCTAGTGATTTGAAATAATTCAAAGAATTCATTACTGTTATATCAGAGAGAAATGCAGTTAGTGACAAATAGGGGACTGTTATCGTCATATTCATTTTGACATTGACGAAACAGTTACTTTTATGCAGGTCCTATGCAGTCCATGAATCTTAGCTTCTGTGTTTTTTGTAGAAAAAAAATACTTTGGCGAAAAGTTTATTGCATATGGTATTTCACTGAATATAAGCTACAGTTTTAAGAATCTATTAACTTATTTGATGAGAGAACAGTATGTTCAAAAGCCTTTGAGTATCAATCTTACAGCAAATCACATATTTCTGAAAGATACTTCAACAGAGTGCTGAAAGATGTACATATACTCCAAAACACCAGTCAATTCATCTTCTAGTAAAGTGAGCCTACTCATAAGGTGCAAAACACTGTATATATTGTTGGTTGAAATCCTGCTTCATATGAAATGTTTCCATTCCCTTGTAACTTAGAAAAGCTTAAATTCCTCCCCACTGTATTCCAAAGTGTGATGCTGTAAAGGTCCTAAGATTGTAACTTTAGTTTCATATTCATTTAGACTTGCAATTTGGTTCAAACTTACATGTTACCATGTTTTTGCATTTCTTATTTAGGCTACACATTCCTCCTCTAATAATACTTTTGGGATAACTTTGGTATAGTTGCTGACTGTGTTTCATAGAGGATATATTTTCGCCTCCTAGTTTACTCATTGGCTGACAGATCATTCAGCAGCTCTTTTGTGAACAACCTCCCACAATAGTGAATTTCAAAAAGAAAATACTCCAACAGGAGAAAAAGAAGTATTTATTACAAGAGACACCATGCATTCCAGCTCTTTATTAGAGGAGAGCATTATAAACTCTGCAGATAGTGTTGGCTTAAAACACATTTCTTATAGAAAATGTTCATTCACCAGTGATTTGAAAGAATTCAGAAAATTCATTACTGTTATATGAGAGAGAAATGCACTTGGTGACAAATATTGGACTATTAGCGTCATATTCATTCTAACATTGACAAAACAATCTCTTTTGTACACAGGTATTATGCAGTCCATGAATCTTAGTTTCTCTCTTCTTTTGTAAAGAAAAAATACTATGGTGGAGTGTATTGCATAACATTATTCATTTAAAACATGTTACAGTGTATGAATCTATTTGCCCATCTGATGACAGAACAGTATTTTCAAAAGAGTTTTGCAATCAATCTAACAGTGAAACACATATTTCTGAAAGATTCATCAAGAGTGCTGAAAACAGCACATGTATTAAGGTTACGGTTATGGTTAGGGCTAGGGCCAGGGCCAGGGCCAGGACTAGGATTACAGTTAAGGGTAGAGTTAGGGCTAGAGCTAGGGTTAGGGCTAGGATTAGGATTAGGGATATTGTTAGGTTAGGACTAGGGTTAATGTTAGGGTTATGGCTAGAGCAAGAGCTAGGGTTCGGATTAGTGTTAGGGTTAGGTTCTATGGTTAGGGTTAGAGTTCAGGTTAGTGTTAGGTTTAGAGGTAGTGCTAGAGCTAGGATTAGGTTTAGGCTTAGGGCTAGGATTAGGGGTAGGGCTAGGGTTAAGGTTAGGGCCAGGGTTAGGGTTAGGAAAAGGTGTAAAGTTTGGACTAGAGTAACAGCTATAGCGAGGTTGAGGGTTAGGTTTACGTAAGGGGTTAGTTCTAGGGCTAGGGTTAGGGTTAGGATTATGATTAGGGTTGGGGTTTAGGTTAGCATTAGGGCTAGTAATAAGGTTAGGGTTAGGGTTTCATTTAGGGTTAG
>NW_028083465.1:0-580 GCF_014824575.4 Sturnira hondurensis | reverse complement strand
GAATCCCACTTGGTCATGGTGTATGATCTTTATAATGTGTTGTTGGATGTGATTTGCCAATATTTTGTTGAGGATTGCTAGGAGTTTTTTTGATTATTGCTTTAATTTCACTAGCTGTTATTGGTCTGTTCAGGCTTCCTGCTTCTTCTTCATTCATTTTTGGAAAATTATATTTTTCTAGAAATTCGTCCATTTTATCCAGTTTTTCAAATTTTTTGGCATATAGTTCTCCATGGTTATTTCTTACAATACTTTGTATTTCTGTGGTATCAGTTGTAATCTCTCCTCTTTCAATTCTAATTGTGCTTATTTGGGTCCTCTCTCTTTTCCTTGATGAGTCTGCTTAAATACTTTTCAATTTTGTTTATTTTTTTAAAGATTTTATTTATTTATCTTTAGAGGGGAAGGGAAGGAGAGAAGGAGAGAAACAACAATGTGTGGTTGCCTTTTGTGCATCCCCTGCTGGGAACTGGCCTGAAGGGAACTGGCCTGCAACCCAGGCATGTGCCCTGACTGAGAATTGAACCGCGATTGTCTGAGTCGCAGGCCCGCGCTCAATCCACTGAGCTACACCAGCCAG
>NW_028083464.1:0-769 GCF_014824575.4 Sturnira hondurensis | reverse complement strand
TGGGCCCTAATCCAATGTGACTGGTGTCCTCATTTGAAAAAAAATCCATGTTTACTGACTTAGTGTGGTGATCACATCATAAGACCTATAAATGTCAAATCACTATGTTGTACACCTGAAACTAATATAACATTGCATGCCAAATATACTCTAACAAAAACTGTTTTAAATCACAGCATTCTGAAGGTGACAATATTTTCAGAAAGATTCAAATTGTTAATTAAGTACATTGGTTTCTAATTCTTGGTGCAATACAAAGATATCTTCACTTTCTAAGTGCTCCAAGCAAAACTCCTACGAGCTAACATGTTGATTGATTTTTTTATGTATCATTTACTACTTATTTCCATGGAGTGATATACTGGATAGTATTAGTTTTCACTGATGTCATTCTCCTTTTTCAAGCTTTTGTGCTCAAATGCTGGTTTTGTTTTGTTTCTTCCTGCCAAATGCCACTTGTCCAAAACTTCTAGGAAGAGAAACTTTTTCTGTTTATCTCGCCAAGGTGACTGTGGTAATGCCACTGGGGTTGCCAAAGGACCCAGTTTACCAATCACATTAACCTTGTATCTGTGTCAGGTCAGTTCCGTTTTGAGGATGTTAAGTAAGGTGCACTAGGTAGCTCTTTCCCTAAACCACTAAGTGGAGCCAAGAGTGGAGTTCTCTCTTTTCTCTGGTTGAAATAGCACCAGTGGCCCCCAGCTCTCACTTCAACTTGTGACCATTTTTTTTCATCATGTGGATTAGCTTCATTCAAAACACTGAAAGA
>NW_028083463.1:0-782 GCF_014824575.4 Sturnira hondurensis | reverse complement strand
ATACACCTATCAGCCCCAAATGACCCTTCCTGGGTCCCAGATGGCAAAGGCACTCTCCCAAACCGGATACAGGTGACCTTCACTAGGTCTTCAGGTATGGAGACATGCTCCTTCAGGCCGGGTCTCATGGCAGAGACATGGCTTTGCCTCAGGCTGAAATACTTATCAGCCCCAAATGACCCTTCCTGGGTCCTGGGTGGCAAAGGCATTCTCCCCAACCAGCTACAGGTGACCTTTCCTAGGTCTTCAAGTACACAGGGTTTCTAATCAGAAACCAATGGCAGAGACTTGCTCTCTTCCGATCCGGTCTCATGGCAGAGACATGCTCTTCTGCCTCAGGCTGAAACACTCATCAGCCCCAGTGACCCTTCCTGGGTCCTGGGTGGCAAAGGCATCCTCCCCAACCGGATGCAGGCGACCTTTCCTAGGTCTTACAATACAGGTTTCTGATCAGAAACAGAACACAAGTGAGAAATTTGCTCTCTTCCCACCAAACCAGAAAACAAGTAGTTGAGGTTTCCTTTACTCCAGGTTTAGAACTTTCACATTCTTTACATATATTTCTACTCATCTAGATTTAAGCATCATTCTCTTTTAATCTTGGTTCCTTCCCCGCACTGGGAAGAACTATACCTAAACTCAGTACTTAAACTCAGTATGTGGCAGCCAAAAGTCCCTAGCACTACCACTAAAGGTACCACCCTAGGTACCTTCCACTAAAAGTCCCTATATTCACAGGGACATTTTGCAACTTTCTGAAGCTTAGACCTTGCAAACAACCT
>NW_028083462.1:0-3514 GCF_014824575.4 Sturnira hondurensis | reverse complement strand
TTACAGCATTGAACAATGCCCTAGATCAAATGGATTTAACTGATATATATAGAACCTTTCATCCCAAAGAAGCAAAATACACATTCTTTTCACATGCACATGGAACATTTTCAAAGATAGACCACATAATAGGACACAAAACAAGCCTCAACAAATTCAAGAAAATTGAAATCATAGCAAGCATCTTCCCAGACCACAAAGGCCTGAAACTAGAAACCAACCCCAAGGAAAAAAATGGAGATTGAATAGCACACTATTAAACAATTAGTGGGTCAAGAATGAGATCAAGGAAGAAATCAAAAAGTTTCTGGAAACAAATGAAAATGAACTCAAAACAGCCCAAAACTTATGGGGCACAGTAAAGGCACTTCTGAGAGGGGAGTTCATAGCTATACAAGCCTACCTAAGAAAAGATAGAAACATTTCAAATAAACAACCTAACCCTACATCTATAAGAACTGGAGGAATAACAATAAAGACAGCCCAGAGCAAATGGAAGGAAAGAAATAACTAAGATCAGAGCAGAATTAAACAACATAGAGACTAAAGAAACAATTCTAAGGATCAATAAATCCAGGAGCAGATTCTTTGAAAAGATAAACAAAATTGACAAGCCTTTAAGTAGACTCATCCAGAAAAAAAGAGGACCCCCCCAAAAAAAAATAATCAGAAAGAAAAGAGGAGAAATTACAACTGAGAAATTGTAAGAAATTATTTTGAATATCTATATGCCAAGAAATTTGAAAACCTAGGTGAAATGGATAAATTTATACAAAAGTATAATCTTCCAAAAATGAATGAAGAAGAAACAGAAAGCCTGAACAGGCCAATAACAGATGATATTATCAAATGCTTTTTTGCATCTATTAATATGATCATGTGATTTTTGTTTCTAATATTTCATTGTTGGTATACAAAAATGTCTTTGATTTCCCAGCACACAAAAAACCTGGACCAGATGGTTTCACAGGAGAATTTTACAAAACATTTAAGGAAGAGCTAACCCCTACCCTTCACAAACTTTTCCAAAAAAATCTGAGAAGAGAGAAGACTCCCAAAGTCTTTTATGAAGCCAACATTATCCTAATCCCAAAACCAGGTAAAGACATAACAAAGAAAGAAAACTACAGGCCAATATGGGTGATGTACATAGATGTTAAAATCCTCAACAAAATATTGGCAAACTGCATCCAGCAATACATTAAAAAGATCACACATCATGATCAAGTGGGATTAATCCCAGGGATGAAAGGATGATAAAATATTCGCAAATCAATAAATGTAATACATCACATAAGCAAAAGTAAAGACAAAAATCACATGATAATATTAATAGATGCAAAAAAGCATTTGATAAGGTACAGCACTCATTTATTATTAAAAAACACTCAACAAAGTGAGAGTAGAGGGAGAATTCCTCAGCATAATAAAGGCTATATGTGAGACACCTACAGCACCTACAACAACATCATACTCAATGGGCAAAAACTAAAAGCTTTCCCACAAAGATCAGGAACAAGACAAGGATATCCACTTTCACCACTTCTATTCAACATAGTATTGGAAGTCCTAGCCATAGCAATCAAACAAGAAGAAGAAATAAAAGGCATACAAATTGGAAAGAAGGAAGTAAAACTGTCATTGTTTGCAGATGATGTGATAGTATACATAGAAAACCCTATAGACTCTACCAAAAAACTACTCAATCTAATAAGTGAATTTGGCAAAACAGCAGGATACAAAGTCAATATTCAGAAATCAAAGACATTTTTGTATACCAACAATGAAATATTAGAAACAGAAATCAAGAAAAAAATTTCATTTGATATAGCAACAAGAAAAATGAAATATCTCTGAATAAACCTAACCAAGGAGGTAAAATACCTGTATGCAGAAAACTACAAAGCACTGAAGAAAGACATTAAGGAAGACACAAATAAATGGAAGCATATACCATTGTCATGGATTGGAAGAATTAACATCACCAAAATGTCTATACCACCCAAAGAGATTTATAGATTCAACACAATCACTATTAAAATACCAATGACATATTTCACAGATATAGAACAAATACTTCAAAAATTTATATGGAACCATAATCAACTCAAGTAGATGCAGCAATTTTGAGAAAGAAGAACAAAGTAGGTGGGATGGTCATACCTGACATCAAACTATATTACAAGGCCATGGTAATCAAAACAGTATGGTATGGCATAAGAAGAGACATATAAATCAGTGAAACAGAATAGAGAGCCCAGAAATACATCCAAGTCTCTATGGTCAATTAATATTTGACAAAGGGGGCAGAAACATAAAATGGAATGAAAATAGCCTCTTCAACAAATGGTGTTGGTAGATCTGGGCAGCTACACACACAAAAAAATGAAACTCAACCACCAACTTACACCATACACAAAAATAAAGTCAAGATGGGTAAAAGACTTAAATGTAAGTTGTAATACTTTAAAAGACCTAGAGGAAAAGATAGGCAAGAAAATCTCAGATATTCCACACAGCAATATTTTCATTGATATATCCCCTAGAGCAAGGGACATAAAGGAAAGAGTAAACAAATGGGACTTCATCAAAATACATCAAAATACAAATTTTCTGCATGGCTAAAGAAAACATTAGCAAAATGAAAAGAGAACCAACTGTATGGGAAAATATATTTGCCAATGATATCTCAGACAAGGGTTTGAGAACCAAAATATATAATGAACTCACATGACTCCACACCAGGAAGGGAAACAATCCAATTTAAAAATGGGCAAAGGACCTGAACAGACAGTTCTCCACGGAGGACATATAGAGGACCCATATGAAAGGATGCTCAGCATCACTAGCCATCAGAGAGATACAAATTAAAACCACAATGAGATACCACTTAACACTGGCCATAATGGCTACCATAAACAAAGCAACAAATAATAAGTGCTGGTGGTGTTGTAGAGAAATGGGAACCCTAGTGCACTGTTGGTGGGAATGCAAACTGGTGCAGCCTCTGTGGAAAACACTATGGAATTTCCTCAAGAAACTAAAAGTGGAATTGCCTTTTGACCCAGCAATGCCACTGCTTGGTTTGTACCCTAAGAATTCTGAAACACCAATCCAAAAGAACCTATGCACCCCAATGTTCATAGCAGCATAATTTACAATAGGCAAGTGCTGTAAGCAGCCTAAGTGCCTATCAGTAAATGAATGGATCAAAAAAACTATGGTACCTTTACACAATGGAATACTATGCAGCTGAAAGAAAAAAGGAGCCCCTACCCTTGGCAACAACATGGATGAAACTGGAAACTATTATGCCAAGTGAAGTAAACCAGGCAGTGAAAGACAAATACCATGTGATCTCACCTATAAGTGGAACCTAATTAACAAAACAAACTGGCAAGCGAAATATAGCCAGAGACATTGAATTCAACAACAAACTGACAGTAACAGACAAACTGACAGTAAGAGAATACACCTCCACCAAACCAGCACTGAAAGATATGCCAGAGGGACT
>NW_028083461.1:0-539 GCF_014824575.4 Sturnira hondurensis | reverse complement strand
GCTATTAAACCCTCTGTCTGTTCAGTTCCTTAAAACAGCTGCCCTGAACCCGGTGACCCTGCTGCCAGTACCGGATTCTGCTTTACTCCACAATTGCAAGCAAATCCTTGACACAGTCACTGGCTCCTGCCCGGACTTAAGAGATCAGGCTTATGAAAAGGCAGATCTGACCCTCTTTACTGATGGGAGCAGTTTTATCAAGGATGGACAGCGGTACACCGGGGCAGCAGTGACCACAGGAGATAAGGTCCTGTGGCGAAGGGCACTGCCTGCAGGGACCTCTGCACAGAGGGCAGAGCTGATAGGGCTGACCGAGGCCTTACAGATAGCTGAAGGAAAAGTGGCCAGCATCTACACTGACAGCCGTTATGCATTTACCACAGCCCACATCCATGGGGCCATATACAAGGAGAGAGGCCTCCTAACAGCAGGAGGAAAGGACATTAAGAACTGCAGTGAAATTCTTGCCCTCCTAGACGCCATTTCCTTACCCACCAAAGTTGCCATCATTCATTGCAAAGGACATCAGAAGGGGAATT
>NW_028083460.1:0-527 GCF_014824575.4 Sturnira hondurensis | reverse complement strand
CTCTAAAAGTAAATAAATAAAATCTTTTTTTAAAAAGAAAGAAAGAAAAAAATCAATGTAGAAAATAATTTTCTACATTGCTACAACAATGTAGAAAGCACCCAGGCAGAAATAAAGGCTACATTAAGTAAAATTTTTTAAAAATCCATAGGAAACCAACAGTGGAGGGAATGAAGCTGAGATTCAAATTAACGATTTGGACCATAGGGAGAAAACAGCATTCAATCAGAACAGCAAGAAGAAAAAAGAATTTTTAAAAAAGAGAATAGGCTGATAGTGACCAGAGGGAAAAGGGGAGAGAATTTCAGGGGAGAAGGGGAAGGGTTTACAAGAATAAGTATAAATGACACATGGACAAAAACTAAGGGGGGGTGGAAATGGGAGGGATGTGGGGAGAACTGGGGGAGTGGGCTGGAATGGGAGTAAAATCAGAAAACTGTACTTGAACAACAATTAAAATAAATTTTTAAAATTAAAAATTAAAAAAAGAGAATAGAATAAAAGGCCCCTGGGACATCTCCAAACAT
>NW_028083459.1:0-1019 GCF_014824575.4 Sturnira hondurensis | reverse complement strand
GTCACTAGAGGAAGGGAATGATTTGGGGACCAAAGGTCTAGATGAAACTATTGTATCATAACATGCTTCTTAGTGAGGGTCACTTACAAAGGTAGTCATCATCCTGGGGCTCGGTGACCTCTTGGTACACATGGCTCTTTTGTTCTTGTAGGCTGTACTTCTTCACATCAGTCTCCTTTCTCCTGAGTTCTAAGTTGGAGGGCAGGTGAGTGAGGTTCATGGGGTGTGGAGTGTTAGTTCCCATTGTATCAGAAAACACAATCTCCTCCCATCAAATTATTACCTGCCCTTTTGCATACTCTGGTATTGTACTCCATTAACTATTAGTTCAGAAGACTAAGACTCCACACAAACTACAGATGACTGACTCAATTTTAGTTTCTAGATCTTCCCATTACCAGTTTTAACTTGCCAATCTTTAATCACTCATAAAATATTTATGGAGAGCACATTATGTGTTAGGCATTGAGTAAAGGCCTGGGCACACAACACCAATAAAGTGTGGTTGCTATTATCACAGACGGACTTATTGGACAACTTCCATGTGTCATTTGTTTTACATTCAATTTAATGTTTTCAAACAATATATGAGTGATGTTTCCTTATCTTCTGTTTACACATTAGCATTCTGGAGCACAGAGAATTTATAGGATTTGCCCAAAGCTCCATTGCTAACTTCAGTCTCAGCTTAGCCCAGCTTAAATCCAGGCCCATCCAAAGTCCTCCCTACATACCTAGGTCATACTTATTAGCCCTTCTATAGGACTTAGAGGAATTAACATTTCCAAATTATTTTTTGTTACCTGATTTTTGTCTAGTGTGCTTTCCAAAGACACATGTTTCTCCAGGAGGGGACACTGGTTTCTGGGCTTGCTCTGAGTCACTTGCAGTCATCAAATTTGCTGTTTCTGACAATTCCTTCAAACTGTAGTCATTGCTTAATGGCACTTTGGATGTTGCCTTCAAGATAAGAGTCACATTTTAAAAGATAACATGTATTTAATTTTTAAGGCCTATCA
>NW_028083458.1:0-504 GCF_014824575.4 Sturnira hondurensis | reverse complement strand
CAAGAGTCATTCATGTACGGATGACTTCCAAACGTACATCTTCAGTCTAAACTGTGCCCGGAACGACAGATTTGCATATGCAACTGTGTAGTTGACATCTCCATTGGGCTATCTGAGAGGCATCTCAAACTGTACGTGTCTACGGCTGATATAACTCCATGTATCCACTGCTCGGGCCCCAAATGTGCGGTCATCCTTGATGCCTAGTCCTTCATCTGCTTCATCAGCTAATACTCATAAATCCAGAATCTGACCATTTCTCACTAATTCTGCTGTTATGACTCTAATCCTACTCTCAATCCCTCTCTCTCAAATCACTGAGTCTCTAACTCTGTCTCTTTATTTTTCCTTCACCTTTTTCCATCTGTTTTTAACACATCAACTATTGCAATCCTAGAAAAATGTAAGACAAATCGTGTCATTTCTTTGCCTTAATATTCTAGTCAGTTTCCATTTCACATGTAGGAAAGAGCCAACATTCTTCCTATAACCTAAAGGCCCCAC
>NW_028083457.1:0-2140 GCF_014824575.4 Sturnira hondurensis | reverse complement strand
GTTTTAAATTGGGCTTCTGAGAGCCTGGCAATCTGTTGGTCGCTTAGAGTTACTGGCTCAGGGACTTTGAGTTCTTCTTGAGCCATCCTTTGGGCTGTTCGTGCCTGTTAAGTAGCAGGAACGGAGCCCTAGGTTTTCACCAGAGCAGGGCAACTCAGTCGCTGGGTTGTGACGTTGTATGTGGAGGCGGGGTCAAAGAGGGACAGTGGCTTCTCTCCAGCGCCCGCCGCCGCCGCCGCCGCCGCCGCCGCCGCGACCCCCACCAGCACCGCAGCCACCACCGTCACCAGGGCCACGCGCCCCACTCCTTGGCACGCGGGTGTGCCACCGCTGTCCGCCCTCCACCACTGGGTTTGCCCCCTGGGGCCTGTGTGGTCCGTCTCACTGCGTGAGAGTGTGCGACCTTGGTCGGTCTGTTCCGCACCCCGACTAGGTCCGGGCTGCCCGCGCGCCTAGATCTGCCCTGGCTGACCCAGCTCTGCTGCTGGTTCTGCCTCTTACCGTCCTCGTTGAACGGTTCGTAGCTGTCGGACTTCCGTATAATTCGGTTTTCTGGCTTCTGGATGTGTGGTAGTTCACCAGAACTTTTGTTGTATCCAAACTTGGTTGTGGGAGAAGGCACAGTGTTTCCACCTATGCCTCCATCTTGGCGGAAGTCTGGAAACTAAGATTTTTAAAGAAGTCGATTTAAGGGAGATGATTGACTCAAGGTAATGTTTTTCCATCCTCCAACCCTGTCGTTCTGCAGTGACACTGGTTTGTGTTCTAGTCCGCGGGGGGTGGTGGTGAGGAATGCCTGCTACTGCAGTGGTGTCCCAGCCTTCGTTCTTGCTAAGTTTGTGAAAAAGTCTGCACGGTGAAAGGGCAAAGGATGTCTTTACTCTTGTGAAAATAGTTTTGATCTCACAGATCCCGTGAAAGGGTCTTAGAAACCTCAAGGGTTCCACAGAGCGCACTTTGAGAATGGTTGTTCTGCATAAACCAGTGGAGTCTTCCCACTGGTCCCATCCTTCGCACCCTCCTCACTTCCTAGAACCCCTCCCCCTTGAGGTGGGAGCCCTGCCTCCCCACACTCTGCTGAAGGCATTGCCCTGGGTTCTTCTAGAAGAAAGCTCACCTCCTGGAAATGAGGTGTCAGAGAGTGTCCTCAGTCTGGGAGGGAGGAGGTGTTTCCTGTTTGGAACTGGGAACAGTGTGTGTCTGAAGGCACCCGACCCGCAGAAACCTCGTTCTGTTTGTTATGCAGCAGCTTCTTGTGTATTTATGTCCCAGACAGAAGGTGACTGGATGAGGCAGACGGGAGCGAGGGTGGGGGGCGACAGGAAAGACGCTGCCTTCCCTCCTGTTCCCAGGCCCGGGAGCTGCTTGGTAGCGAGTGAGCTGCCCCGGGTCTCGTTTCTGTCTGAGCGGAGACAACACGCAGGGTGGGGTTGGTCTGTCTCACGTGGCCGTGGTCTCGGGGTGTCCTTGTCTGATGCTGGTGTTCTGTGAGAGCATGAATGTCCAACCAGAGAATACCCCGGCCTAGCAGTGAGCCCCAGGCTGGCTCCCGGCAACACGGGGCCTCGCTCTAAGTGCCAGACAAATTCTAATGTTCGGGGATGCTTTTCCTTCGTTCTTCAATTCAATATTTAAATATATCAACAGCCCACTCAAAAATAAAGAATATTAGAAAACAGTTTGGAAAAGGAGAAATGCAAATGTCAAACAACTATATTTGTAACAAATACATGTAAATAAAAATAAGAATGTGTATTGAGAAAAATAGGAAGTAAAATAAAAACCTATCGTTTTGGCAAAGGTGAAGGAATGTGATGAGCATATCAGCCCGAGGGTGGGGACCCCATTCTGTTGTGAAGGTTCAAGGGACTGAAAACTGGGACAAAACCCCTGAAGGACACTTTTGTAAAAGGTCTCAGCAATTTAAATGTGCTGACATTTTGACACAGAAATTCCTCTTTGGGGAATTTATCCTAAGGAGATAATCACACATGTCCTCATCTATATACAAGTAGAAGAATGTTCCTTGAATTACGGTTCTATAAAAGCAAAAGGATCGCATGTATCTGGGTGCTCCAACCCCTAGACTGATGGTGACTATGGACAGAGGATCGCTTAACGTGTCTCAGGCAGTGACACC
>NW_028083456.1:0-527 GCF_014824575.4 Sturnira hondurensis | reverse complement strand
AGGGTGTTAGGGGCACAGAGCTGGTCAATTAGCAGGGGCGGTGCCCTGGGGAAGACGGTGAATTTCAACCCCCAGACACACGCGTTATTTCCCGGCGCGCCCCAAGCCCTCTCTGCGGGGCTGGTTACCACACCTAAGACTCCCGACACCCCAATGCGCCGGCTGGACGCCTCCTAGCCCACGAAAATCCCCAAGTGACCTCGTTGAGGACCTCCCTCCCCCCCACGCGAACATACACGAGCCCATGTGGGAGCCCGAATGACGTTGTGCGCGGTTGCCCTGCACCCTCGTTTCCCCTCCACCTTCCTCCTCGCCGCTTCCTCTCCTCCACCACGCAGCTCCCGTCACCTACCCGCCCTCCCTGTCAAGTTCTGGCTGTGGGTGGAACCTGTTGCTTTAGCTCGTTTTCCTTCCCTCCGGGCTACACTCTGAGGGTGACAACCTCGAGAGAGGCGTGTGTGCGCGCGCGTGCAACGGAGGAGTAAGTGTGCGATGGGGCTGATCCCTGGCAGGGTCACAGAGAATCT
>NW_028083455.1:0-746 GCF_014824575.4 Sturnira hondurensis | reverse complement strand
TGTGTCTTTTATGAAATGGTGTCCAGCTCCTGCTCTCAAAGAGCTTACCATTGGTTTGGCACGAGAAAGTTGAAAGCAATTTAGGGCATGATATGGTGAGGGGTGTGTGAATCTCTCAGGAAGCAAGTCCTAGAATTCAGAGATGTGAGTGATTTCTAAAGAGCTTATGTTGATCGCCCAAGAAGAAGACTTTTTACTTCAATTTTCGCATGATTACTGTAATTTCATTCATGTCTCTGGTCCAAGGTCACCTCCCTGGAGAAGCCTTTCCTTACTACTAGGTCTAAAAAAAAAACACACCTGGTACCATTCTTTACCCCTTTATCATGCTTGATTTCACAGTTTCCCTACCAGACGTAAGCTCCAACAGCAGAGGATTTTGTTCTGATCATCGCTGGGTCCCCAGCACCTAGAACGTTGTTGGCACGTAGTAATGTTCATATTGCTTGTTGAAGAAATGGGTGAGGGTGGGGGTGAGTGCATACATGGGGAAAAAGGAAACTCAGATGGGAGAAATGTCCTGAGCAAAAGAATGGAGGCTGGCGTACAGCAGGCCATTTTGATGGGAGGGGGTGGCTCCTTTGAATGAACAAGGGAAGAGTGGGCAGTTAGTTTATGAGTTAGGGTGGGGCTAGATGGTAAAAAGCTTTGAACAGCCAACTGTGGAGTTGCTATAATTGAGGGATATGTGGGCTGGGCCCTGGTCGAGGGACATGGCAATGAGAATGCAAAGGTGGGGAGATGCT
>NW_028083454.1:0-992 GCF_014824575.4 Sturnira hondurensis | reverse complement strand
CAAAATAGATCAAACTTGCTAGCTGGTGACTTCTGAGTATTTCTCTAAGATATGTGTGTTTTTAACTTCCAATTCAGTTAGTGTCAACATGTAATAAACTTTTTGACAAATGAGGATATTGTTACATTTTTCTGAAAAATGAACCATTCTAATGGGTTGGGTTTTTTTTTTTTTAAAGATTTTATTTATTTATCTTTAGAGGGGAAGGGAAGGAGAGAGGGAGAGAAACATCAATGTATGGTTGCCTTTCGGGCGTCCCCTGCTGGGAGTTGGCCTGCAGGGAACTGCCCTGCAACCCAGACATGTGCCCTGACTGAGAATCGAACCACAATCGTCTGAGTCGCAGGCCCGCGCTCAATCCACTGAGCTACACCAGCCAGGGCTGGGTTGGGTTTGTTTTTTGTTCAGTCTCTTAATGTAACTCATTCCCTGGTTTCCCCTGAAAAGCGTTAGGTTACTTTGAAAAATCATATCGCTTGTCTATAAAATTAAAACAGCTTTGCACTCTCTGACGGGAGTGGCTGGTGCATTGGTTGGGGGTCATCCTGCAAAGCAAAAGTTTGCTGTTTGATTACTGGTCGGGCAGGCCTGGTCTCTGGTTGGGAGAGTTCAAGAGGCAACTGACTGATGTTTCTCTCCCTCCTTTTCTTTTCTCCTTCCCTCCCCCTTTTTCTAAAAACAGGTAAATAATTTTTTAATTAAAAATAAAAATCAAAGTAAAAAAGCTTAATATATGAATATATTCTACTTTTTTCTCAATGACATTTTCCAGTTTTGTTGAGATGTAATTGTCATATAACATTGTATTAGTCTAATTATCACATACATAAAATTTGATACGTCTATGTTGCGAAATAATCACAGTAAGTTTAGTTAACATCCATCACTTCACAAAGTTGTTTTTCTTCTGATGAGAACTTTTAAGATTACTTTCTCAGCAACTTTTATTTAGTTTTTAAAATATTTTTATTTAGCCCTGGCTGGTGTAGCTC
>NW_028083453.1:0-604 GCF_014824575.4 Sturnira hondurensis | reverse complement strand
CCAGGCATGTGCCCTGACTGGGAATCGAACCGCGATCCTCTGGTTCGCAGGCTGGTGTAGCTCAATCCACTGAGCTACACCAGCCAGGGTTATTGGATCCTTGCTTTTGGAATCTGAGTTTTTTTGTCCCCTGCTCTAATGAACCCTGTAGGTGGCTGTCAAAGCAGCCACTCTCAGGCTTGGCTGTACCGTAAAATCACCTGGAACCTTTAAAAAACCCTGCTGTACCTACTGGGCTCATTCGTGGAGATTTTGATTTAACTGGTTTAGGGTGGAGCCCAGGCGTGGTTGTTTCAAGACACTGAAATGTCTTGTATCTTCTGATGTGCACCCCAAATTCAAAACGTTAAGCAATGTGCCCTGGCCAGTGTGAATGTCAGTTAGGCATCGTCCCACAAAACGAAAGGTCGTGAGTTCGAGTCCAGGTCAGGGCACAGGCCTGGGTTGCAGGTCTGGTCCCCAGTGGGACACGTGGAGGAGGAAACTGATCTGTGTGTCTCTCGTTCTTTCTCCCTCCCTTCCCCCCTCTCTAAAAAAATAAATAGGTGAAATCTTTTTCTAAAAAGGTACGAAACCCAAGACTATACTGTCAGGGATCATTTCT
>NW_028083452.1:0-1500 GCF_014824575.4 Sturnira hondurensis | reverse complement strand
AAGTCACTTCCCCCCACGATGTAACTGGGGGGCAGGTCCCCTGAGTTACAGTGCCTGTGTGGGAGCTTGGGGGGGATTGGCTCCAGGACATGGGGCCATACCTGCCCAGACTCACGATGGCAGCCCAGTAAAGTTGTAATAATACAGAAATACTGGCAGGTGTAACTGATCATGGGAGGAGTTGCAAATAGGGGTGCAGAGGAAGATTGGCATGGGGATTTAAACCCAGACACAGCAGCCACTGGGGAGACAGCCATGAGGTTTTGGGCAGAGTGAGGACCCCCTCTTTCCCAGGTGAAAGGGAAAACCATGCAGCTTTGCCAGAGTGGAGATCCCTGCAGCCAGGTGAAGAAGAAAGCCACGCACTTTTGGTGGAGTGCGGACCCCTGCAGCTTTGGTAGAAGAGGCCCACGCAGCTTTGGGGTGCTCCTTTTGGCCACATGGCCTGGAAAGCAGGAGAGACTTTGATTGGAAAACTTGGTACAAAGAACTCTTTATTTTATTTTTTCTTTATTTATCTTTAGAGGGGAAGGGAAGGAAAGAGGAAGAGAAATATTAATGTATGGTTGCCTCTCATGTTGGGAACTGGCCTGCAACCCAGGCATGTGCCCTGACTGGGAATCAAACCGTGATTGTGTGGTTTGCAGGCCCACGCTCAATCCACTGAGCTACACCAACCAGGGCTGGTACAAAGAACTCTTGCCAGTGGAAGGTGCCGCATGATTTTGGATTAATTGGAGATCCTGCCTGTACATCAACGCAGCTGATGATATCAGTGGCCTGGAAAAACGAACATGTGCTCTTTTCCTGATTTACGGTACCTGGAGTTAGGACAGAGGCAGAAGGGATTGCTGTGTGTGTGTGTGTGTATGTGTATGTGTGTGTGTGTGTAGGTGTATACCCTAAAGGACTTTGATATTTTAATGAAGGCGTTAGGCCTGAATAGCATTAAATAAACACTTTGTTTCCTTTTCACAAATATCTGGCATTGTGAGATGTCTTTCCAATTGGCTACGGACCACCAGGCCCAGTAGGGGGGTCCGGATGGTATTAATATACCATCCTTTGGAGTCTGGGGCCCTGATGTATCTGTTCTTTAACAGTTTTTTTTGGCATCCCTGGGTGGGCCAAATATTGCCCTCCTTGGTCCTCTGCTCAGTAACAGTTCCAGGGTGGTATAGACAAGCTTCAGAAATACCTGAGAATCCAGCAAAGGAACTTGCCAGAGGATCACTGTGGCGAGGGTGAGGGATCTCAATTCCCAGGGCTACTAGGGAGAAATAAGGGCTACTAAGTGAAATACTCCCTCAGGCCAAATGGGAGTCTCATCAGAGAAGTTTCTGATACTTGAGAGAGCCAAGGCCAGGATGAGTCAGCCAGAGGGTGCTCCCAGTCCCTGAGCAAGCTGAGTGAGTCCAGATCCTGAGCTTACTTCCAGGGGCTAGACGAAGGGGGCGGGGCATAAGCACAGAGACTGAATCTTCCCCATGGCCATGAGGT